>NW_010361938.1:62641-103319 GCF_000414095.1 Morus notabilis | reverse complement strand
AATATAATAATAAATATATATTATATTGTAATTATATATATTATATTATAGTATAATATAATATAGTCATAATTTTTAACTATCTACAGTAATTTAACCTCCTAATTTACCAAACACTATTATACTGATTTTGGAACCAGTATAGCTACTATAATTATAGTTTACGAAACACTTAGCTGCTTTTTGTAACAGTTGCTTCTTCCTTCGGCACAGCTAAAAGCAATTTTTCCAAAATTTATAGCACTACCAAACTAAGCCTCTATCTTGTTAGTCTATAAATTCTCCTAAAAACTTAGGCCATGTTTCCTTCACTGGTTTGAATTTTGTTAGTTTGAACCTTTTGATTTGAACAAAAAAATTCAAATTGTGTGGTTTAAATTATAGTTTGAATTGACGTTTAAATGTGTAGTTAAAGTTTTAATTTGAACATAGAATAAAATTCAAATTTGTGTTTAGTATGTGTGAAAAGCAGAGAGTTGACACTTTTTACTGTTCAAAAATGGGTTGAATGGTTGAACTTTAGGGGAAAGCTAAATGCTAAGTTGGACCGTTTAACTCAGTTCAAATGAAGAATATAATTCAAACCGCATGCTTACCAAACGCCAGTTCAAACTGTGTTTACTGTTCAAACTGAATTGAACTGAACTAAACTAAACTAGTGAAATAAACATGATTAAACTATTAAGAGTTGACGATTTAAGCTATATAGTAAGAGGTGGGTAGTAGACTAACAATAATTTTATATTAAATGGAGAGGATAATAAGCATTTGGGTTGGACGATAGGCATTCGTATGCGTAAATATCAATTACATAAGAGATTTTGCCTAGCTTAATGTTGCTAAATAACTTCACTAGTGAGAGTTTGCTTCGTTTGTAAGAGTTGCTAGGTATCAAAAATGATATTCATCATTACTCACAAAAAAGGATTAGACGCCTATATGACTATATCTTACTCCAGTTTAATGAGGTTCGGTTTACCTTTACTAATGATCATTATACCAACATGTGCTATTACCTTTACTCATACAACAACTTGCACAAATAATAATACATTAATGACTTAGGAGTGAGATTCGTGATTATTGACTTAAACAAGAAATTAAACATAATTAGTTAGTGTAAAGTAATCCCAATATATTAAGCACATGACCAAACACATTGTGCTTCCATCTTTACTATTTTGTTAATGGTTTTTAGCCTCCTTTGTCTGTCCAATATGCAAGGAGGGGTCTCTTTTAAAGATTCTAACCAGCTGTATATATCTTTGTCAAATTCTCAATGTATTTGGATGAGGCGACAAGAGGAAATTAAATAAAGTTCTATCTAGACAAAGAGAAAAGAGATTTCTCCACTAAGGAAGGGGAAATTGATTGCGAGAAACTCTGTTCAGTTCATCTTATCATCTACAACCTAAAAAAGGTGCTCTAGCAAAGCATAAGACGTGCTTTGTTCCTAAACCATCCACAAGTGCCTTGTTTTTATTTTTTTTATTTTACATGTAAATTTTATTGGAATGGTTGGACCCCATCATTCCTCCGTACATTCTTCTAGGTAATCTCACTCATGTCAGTATGTGGATAAAAAATTAAGGGACGTTTGGAGGAGGAATTCAGTATGTGGATAAAAAATTAAGGAATGTTTGGAAGAGGGATTCAGTATGTGGATAAAAAATTAAGGGACGTTTGGAAGAGGGATTCGTGACATGATTTGTGATGTGATTCGAATCATAGTTCGTGGTTCGTTACAGTATTTTCTCTCACAAAAAACACATGTAAAACGAGAATAATTCTGAATCATGATTCTGAATCTATGAACTTAACGTCCTCTTAGTCTTCAATTTTCACAACTACATTGCTAGTTACATGATGCTTGTTTTTATTTTTATTTTTTTTTACTTATACTAAGAATAATGATACATTGAAAAAAAAAAATCTACGGTGAACGTCATGAAAGTATTAAATGTATAAATTCTTTGAGTTTCATGATTTTATCAAATATAGTTTTTGGTTTATGATATGTGAGGAAATTTTTTAATGATATTTATTACGATTCTTTAATGATAAATTGTTTTCATGACCCACATTTATTAGGACCTTAAATAGGGAAGAGAGAATAAAAAGGAAAATTCTATGATATGGAATATTACTATATTATGAGCTCAATAGAACTTGAACCATCATATTTGTATCAAATTTTGTTAATTTGATAGGATCATAATATACTATGACGGAGTAAAATATTACTTCGGCTTTATCACGCAATTTCTTCGAGTAAAAACACATTTTTCATGAGCCTTTTTTCCCATATGCCAACATGAGAAATAGTTGTTAAGCTGTTTGAAGATCTAACAAGTACGCTAAAGCTATAAATAAAAGGGAATGTGAACTCAAACAAAATCATGCTTTTGATTGGGACTCTTTTTTTTTTTTAAAGTACCGGAAGCTATCTGTAGTCCTAATCAAAAGCCATGACGGACCACACCCACTTTCCATATATATTAACCAGACTTTGAAAATCGTGGCATATATATGCCACCTAATACTACCTATAGAGGAAATTATTGTAGGTCTACTTAAGGAAAAGCAAATATCATAATTACAAACTAAAGTCCGTTCATTTTACCTATTCGAATTTAAAATTTGAGTTTTATAACAATAAAAAGTCCTTAAAAACAATCATATTTAACTTTTTTATTACAGTAAAAAGCTCTTAAAAACAGTCACATTTAACTTTTTTACTATAGTAAAAAGCTCTCACATAAAGTCACATATTAACTCGAATTAAAAACTCAAATCAGCGAACTAAACGGACCCTAAAATTTTATTAAACATACAATACAACAAGTGCTCCCCCATTTGCCTTGCATATCTAATTGATCTCCTCACACACACAAAAAACAATAAACAAACCGTTAATTTTAAAATCCCAGACACAATCATGCTTAACGTGACCCCACTTGCCAATTCTGCATAAATCATTATTTTGCGCACACACATTCTCTCTAACTTAACACGGTCTCAAAGCAGAATGAAAACCAGCTCCCACAGGCAACACAAGAAAACAAGGCAAGACCAGCAGCTTCAACAGAGATGCGGGAGAGCGTTGTGTTGTAGTTGCAGGCTTAGCGTGTCGTCCTCCGAGGAAGCCGAGAGCTCGAGCTCCTCCGACCGGTTCCCCTCGGTTTCGAGCCTGGCTCACGCCATGGTCCAAGAGAGACTGGATCAGATGATCAGAGAAAAACAGGAGGCGAGACATAACAATAATAATGATGTTGTCGTTGGAGATCAGAGAAGAAGACATAGAAGTAGTCATGAAGTGACTACTGCTAGTACTACTAAGTTTGTGTTAATGGTGGCCATGGAAAAGTGCTCAGACGATCCCAGAGAGGATTTCAGAGAGTCCATGGTGGAGATGATAATGGCGAACCGGATTGAAGAGCCTAAGGATCTTCGAACTCTCTTGAATTATTACGTTTCGATGAATTCGGAGGAGTATCACGGTGATATTTTGGAAGTCTTTCATCAAGTTTGCTCTCGTTTGTTCTTATCTTGTAAAGGCCAATGTTATTGATCATGAGTAATATATGAGATTTAGATGCTCTCTGTTATTAGTATTATCATAAAATCTCCTTTTATGCACTTAAATAATTATTGATTTATATTATGGAAAACTGAAGTCTACGTAAGTAAATTTGGCATTTATTATTTTTGAATGGAAATCAATACTAAAGGCTAACATTCTCTATGTTGTGCGGGATCCATTGAACTTTCCTTATTGATTTTAGAAATTAATGAGAAACAAGGCTTTGGCTTTCGGGTTTAAGTGGCACTTGCCTGGCAAGGATAGGAAGAATGTTAGTTAATTAGATAAAAATAATTTGAATCTCCAGCAGATTATGGAAACAAAGCTTATATATATATATACACACATATATATCTTATGGAAACAAAGTTATACAATGTGAAGATAGACATAATAAGAGTCTTAGGTTTAGGGTAAAAAAGATACAGTAAGAAATGAGATTTGTAGCGAATATTGTATATATGTGCGTGCGCATACTTATCTTAGATAAAAACAATTTGAATCTCCGGCAGATTATGGAAACAAAGCTTATATATACAGTGACAGATTTAAGTACAGCTCAGTGAGAGCTACCGCTTCCACTCAATTTTTTTTGAAAAAAATATTATATACCTTAAAAAATTTTAAAATTTTACACTTAAATCTTCATTGAAATAATATATGCTTCTACTAAAATAAATATATTTTCTTATATACTCCCACTAAGTTTCTACTAAAGTAAAAAGTTATATATATATATATATATATATATATATATATATATATGGGCGCGCATACTAATTATCTTACCAAGTTCGAGTTATTTGAGATAAACCGGCATTAGCAATGATTATTACCATATTACAATTTAAAGCCACTAAAAGAATATTCTATCAACATGATCCCATTTGCATGCCTAGAATGTGCTGCAGTTTTGCTGTCTCGAGATCTGTCAAGTACTCGTAGACTTTGGACCACAAACATAACTAACATCCGAGTTACCTCAGAAGAGAGAAAAAAAAGAAAAAAAAAAAAAGAAACAAGTAGCAAGTAATAATCGGCTTGAATAAGCACGAGATGACATTAAACAAATTACGTTGCTTAGGTGACTCCCTAAAATAAAGAAAAATAAGGGAATTATCTGATTCTATCCGTGGACTGTAAAAAACAGAGTGCGTGTTAAGTTTAATTTGATTAGATATTAATGTGCGTTTGCTTTCCGACTTCAAATCAAATATGTTTAAGGTTTAAGTTTCTAGAACTATGCAAATTACGAAAAATCTCTGACCAAAGCATAAAAGAAAATGAAGCAACGAATATAATTTTGAATCACGATAAGAGCCAATAGATCACTTGAAGACGAGGGGGGAAAAAAAAGAACAAACTATGGGTTTAACGTATAAATAATTTCTTAATAATGTAAAGATTGAAAATTTAATTCCAAAATTTATAAGCATCTAATTATAATAATTAAAAGCAATGAATATACAAAAAGTAAAATAAGTAAATTATGGTCTCGTTTATTTCACCGATTCAAATTTTATTACAGTAAAAAACTCTCATAAACAACCACATTTAATTTTTTTTATTACAGTAAACAATACTAATATAAAATCACATTTTAATTCGAATTAAAAACTCGAATTAACGAACTAAATGGACCTTATAATTTTTAAAGGAAAAAAAGAGCAAATATGACTTGATTTTTGATGTGCATGCAGACTGTACATTCCTAGAAACAACTAATAGAAATGGTAATAGGAATGAAATTAGAATGTGCCGGAATCATAAACTGATTCTTTAATTTGGTTGGAGTTATGGAATGACTTCTAATAGAATGAAATAAATTGCATTTTACCAAAAATACCCTTGAACCTATAACCTTCATCTTAACCAAAAACGTGAACGAACAAACAACCCCAAATTCAGAAAAAATCATTAGGTTATTCCGAACAAGAACAACTCCAAATCTAAAACAATATACTCCTTAGAAAAACAATTATTCAAAGTTTATCACAAATCTGAAAAAAATCAAAACCAAAACACGCCGACAAAGCAAACTTAGAGAAATATATCTAAAAAATTGCAAAGCAACTTCAATGAAAAAGACCGATTATGTGTGTCAAGATAGTGATTGACAATTCTCAATGTCGACGGTGGAGCGACAAAATAAAAAATAAAGAAAAGCTTGAAGCTTGAAGGTGAGCTTCAATGTCAATGGTGGAGCGCTGACGACTCTTGAAGCAAGCTCCGATGTTGTTTGGCGCCCTTGAGAGCACTAGAATGACGCGATCTCCGATGATGCTTGGCGGCGTTCGAAGTGGCATTCGAGGTGGACGCGACTATGATGCTCTGGCGGCACTAAAGGGCTCCAAAGGATGCAAGCTTCGGCGATGTGTGGCGGCGCTCGGCGTGGGCTTTGGAGGTGGACGCTAACTCCGATGATGGCCACCGGTGCTCGACGCAAGCGTCAGAATGGAGTTTCAAGAAATGCTTATGGCTGGATCTGAGCAAAGATGTGGATGGGTTTTGATTTTGGTGTTGTGTGTTGAAGATGAAGAGGGTAGTTAGGGAAAAAGTGATTCCACAAACCTCAGAATAGCAATTCCACTCTCACGGATGAATGGCCTTTCCACCAAAATGGGTGAATGGGCTTTACAATGGAAAGGCCTTTCTGAAGTTAATTTGTTAACCAAACAAGAGATTTAGACTTTAGCAAAGGAATTGTCTTTCCTTTCCTTTCCTTTCCTCCCAACCAAACTTACCCTAAACGTTGTAGCCCGCAGCTTCATAAACTTGAATAAACTCACCCACCAAAATAGTGGGCTGGGCTGGCCTTAGTCATAGGCATATAGTACAGACTTAAAAAGAAAAATGAGATAAATATTTTAAAAGTATTATTAATTTTATTTCTTATTTCTTATTATTTCTTATCACAGCCTGCATGGCACGATTTTATTTCTTATTATTAATCAAATAATTGATTTTATTTCTTATTATTGATTACAACATTTTTAATCAAATAACTATACTGACAAAAAAGTATTAATCAAGAATGAAAAATAAAAATCTAGACCATGTACTCTTAAGGATAAATTTTATAATTTTCTCAATTAAAAATGTATGTAGTAGACAATCTACACGTATTTTTGATAGAAAAAATTACTGAATTTATCTTTAAGAATGCATAGATCTAGATTGTTATTCCTTATTCTTGATTTCTACACCTTTGACTAATATAGTTATTTGACTAAAGGGTATACATTAATCAAAAGTAAAAGATAAAAATCCAATACTCTCATATACTCTAAGTTGGGTATTGGTCCCCTTTTCTCTTTTTATTATTATTATTTTTTCCAAATACATTAATCTTTTATAGAGTTTAATTTAGTTTAGCTTATTTTTTAAGTTTAAAGTACAGACTTAAAAATGTATTTAGTAGAATAGTTGTTGTTGTTGTTTTTTTTTTTTTTTACTTATTTATTTAGAGTTTTGAAATATGAGTACATATTACGTAAGTTGTTGAACTCAATTTTTATTATTTTTTTAAAGAAAACATCACGTGAGTATTAATATAATATAAGACATTAAAGGGTTAAACTAAAGAAAATAGTTATTAAAACATTCGAGTGAAAAGTGTATGAGAAGCCCTCAAGCACAAACAAAGGTAGCTGTTGAGTCCTTCTCTGAACTTAAGTTTCACAAACAATCAAGAAGAAACACAATAATTATAATTTTAGACAACACATAATGACAATACGTAGTGACGAATCTCAGTCGCTATATATTAAGCCAAGAGCGACCAGCATACGAAGGACTTAGGGCTCTTATGACGGCTATGACGGTCCATTTCGTAGTTTCCACCAACGCACGATAGAGAGGTAACTGCAAGAGGGCAAAAACGCAGACGGGAAGGAAAGCCACGCTGTAAACAATACTGGTAGTCCACTGGTTCCTCAGCCGAATGATGAGAACTATCGTCACGGCGAAGGCCATCATCGTATTAAACACCGAGAAGAAGAGGAAAGTGAAGGCCATGATGAGCTTTTGAGGAAGAGGGTGGTAGAAATCACGGAGCTCAAAGGGGGAGGTGAGGATGGAGAGGAACATCACGACCGAAGTCAAGGAGCTGGCGAGTGAGAGGACGTCCATAATTGTGAAGAACAAGAAGAAAGGCTCGTCCAAGAGTATGGGAAACCCCGTCTTCTGGTTCGAGCCTCCAGGGACGGTGTAGGCGGCCGCGAAGGCGACGGTGGCGATGAGAACCGCAATGGCAGAGCACGACTCCGAAGTCCGCTTCATCCAGTCCTGAGCTTCCTTGTGGAGTTTTTTGTGGGTTCGGTGGAACAACTCCCCCGCCGTCTCGGTTTTGTCTTTGTATGGGCTCCGGTGCAGTTCATAGTGTGGCGGGATCATAAGCTTGACTCTCTGCAAAGATTGTATTAATTATCCATCTCTTAAGGTTTGATTGTTAAATTGTGTTTTCTTTCTTTTTAATTAATAATTTGATTATTAATTTATAGAATACCATATGCAAACTACTGAGTTAAATCGGTAAAATTTCTAATTTGTAACGTACTTATGTAATTCTAGGGAACTTATTAACTCGTACCAAAGTTAAATGATGACAGACCTTTGTGACATAATTTATTATTTTTTGCCGAATTAATAAATATATAACATATGAAAAAAACCCCGGTCGATTGAAAAATAATCACAAATAACTGTGACATGAATTAATTAAAGTCCAGTATATATAACTTAGGATTCATAGCATTTCTAATTGGACTTCATAAAAGATCAAGGGCTGATTTCATAAATACCCACAAACTGTCTATCTTAATTTAACTTGTTTCCGAACTTTAGAAAAGGTCCATTTCACCCCTTGATTAACTAGACAAAATCGCTGATCAAAACACTCATTATGTATATAATACTAATAAAATGAGATATACTAATTATAATTTTAAAAAGTGCTCTTTGAATTATTGATTTTAAGTAAATTTATCCCTCAAACTATAAATTTTTTGTCAACTTATCCCCTATTTTTAAAAATTTCAAAAGACAAGTGATACAAAATCAATTCGGAGGGCATATGTGAAATTAACTACATCAGTTCAGGATGTTTAAATTAGTTTTACATTAATTAAGCAATGAAATAAATTATTTTTAAAATAAAAAAGAAAATGTTGGATAGAATACTATCATTTAGTTCGCTGATTCGAGTTGAGATGTGATTTTATGTGAGAGCTTTTTACTGTAGCAAAAAAGTTAGATGTGATTGTTTGTGAGAGCTTTTTACTGTAGCAAAACTCGAATTCTAAACTCGAATCAGTGAAATGAACGGGACCGACACAAAAATATAAAGGTAATAAGTAAATCTAATAGTTGAGAAACAATTAATGCAAATTAAAAAAAAATTAAGATGATAACCTTAAACCATCTCCATTCCTCTTGCAACTGAAGTGCAGGACCAGGCTTATTACTTCCGGTGTAATATTTCATGACTCCAACATGGTGCAATATTGTGTAGTTGTAATCATCGATCCTCCAGACCAACCTTGACATCTGAAATTCCATCTCTCCAACAAGACGAAAGATCTCCAACTGCCGGTACTTAATCGCCACATGCAATATGTTCTGCCCCTTATCACTCACATGCTCAACCGCCTGCGGATACACTCGCAGTATCTCCTTTACAATCTCTACTATTCCCCTGCTTGTTGCGATCAGCAGCGCTGTAGGAGGATTATGCGGCGGAGATGTTTCCTTCCCTTCGGTTTTGCCACTAGTACTTGTACTACTGCCGCCTTCTTTTTTCGTTTTGCAACAACTATCTTCTTCGTCGTCCTCATCGTCTTCATTTACTTCATAAAACTTCAATTGTTGCATTTGGCTTGCTCCGCCTTTTATTCGCTCTCTGTCGTCGTTGTCGTCATCGCTTATGGTTATCGGAATATCGGCCCGATCAGGTGCCACCGAAATCTTGCCAGTACTATCTTGCTTGGACATGCGTATCTCCCATGACACGTCGTCTTCTATTAGCAACTGGGCCAATCTGAAAGCCGATTCGTGCTTTTTCTTTTCGTTGTAGATTTTGCTTATCATAGGCCATCCTCTAGCATGAGAGTTTTGAGAGGGAGGGACAAGCCTTTCCGTACTTTTTTGAATCTTTCTTCGAGCTGCTATTAGTGTAACATGTGGTTAAATTTTGGTAAAAAATTAGCAATGAAGTGAACTTTCGTGGAAACCAACTCCTGTGTCTCGTTATTCTTGTTCCTTTTTATATCTTTTCAATAATATTATGACACGTCAATTAAAAATTTTTTATCATGTCAATTAAAAAATCACGACGTACGTGACATGTTATTATTAGAAAGACACAAAATGAGACTGGAAATAGGAGCATATGAACCCATTCCACTTTCGTGACAAAAGGAAGTCAGAAACACGTATGCCGTATGGCATTTTTTAATTATTATTTTATATATCATTTTAAACCTTAATAAATATATACTTTTACCTATGTACGTACCTCTACTAATTAATCCTCGTTCATGACGGCCACCTGCATCATCATCATAATTTTCACTCGGAATACCTGTACATAACAGGTCCACCATAATTTAATTTATGATATAATCATATATTTATATATTTGTTTGTTGCTAAACTGTTGATAAATCACAAACTAATTGTAATATAAATATAAAGTGATCATGGGTGACATTTTTCAATTAATCACGTCGTAACATTGCCGGCTTAGAACTTAAGCTACACGTTTTCACTTTTGGCTCTGCTCAAAAAGTTATATAACATGAATGATAGTTTATGTTTATGTTTTTTGTTTTTCTAGGTCATAGTGTCTCTGCTCATGAACCATCATGAGACGATTTGGAACTACACAAGGTACCATTAATTAACTTACTCCATTTTGTCACCCTCTTAGTTCAAACAGATTCTGATTAAAATAAGATTGATCACTGCCACAAAAGAGAGATGATTGGGACGAGTACTCGAGTCAAGAATGTGGTAAGATAGGGTAAAGCAAAAGGGGTAAGTTATGTTTTGCACTCTTGCATAGCCTATATAATAAAGGATAGAAGTAAAGATTTATAAGTTGAGGATATTGATAACTATGTATGTGACCACCTACATCTATTCTTGGATCTCATCTCAGAATAGTTTTCATTCAGAATACCTATATACATAAAAGGTGAAGGTGAAACTTTTCAATTAATCATATTAACATTATTTGCTTTGAACCTAAGCCATACGTTTTTAGTTTTAGACTTCATCCTAAAAAGTCTTCTACCATTGAGAGATGGTGTTTTTTGCTTTCTTTTTTTTTTTTTGTTTTTTTTTTTGTTTTTTTTTTGTTTATTATCACAAAAGAGGAAATGATGGTGGCAACTACAATCCCTCTAGTCAAAATCCGCTTGAGTTAAAAAAGTGGCAAAATGGGGTATGACAAAAAAGGATACAGTGTGCATTTTCAAAGAGCCTAAGAAGCTAATTAGAAGTGAAGGTTTATTATAAGTAAGGATGTTATCTCTTAATGGTATAATTAAGGTCATTTGGGGTAAAGCTGTAAAATAGCACTAGTGCAAGGACAAAATGGATACAATATTATATTATAGGTTGTTATAAATTATTGAGGGACAACAAAATTTAACTATCAAACAACGAAATGGCCATACAGTTGTATATTAGTCTGCTAAGTAATCCATGCTTGCTCCCACTCTTGAATGCTGCAGGATTGGTTGAGAGTATCTGAAGTCCTATCATCCCAGTGTTATCTTTTTTCCGCCTCAAACAAGGGTATCTTTCAGCTATTAGAAACGCAAGATCTGCATAATCAACGGTTGAAAAATAAAGCGACATATTATTTATACATTTATAATTCATTGAACAAAATTTCAGTGATTATATTTATAAAAGATTGAAGGGGGTCAAACTTTTAGAAAAAAAAAGCAAGAGATTTAATTTGCAATTTGTGCTAGTAGAAAATTAAAGGGTGCATGTTATCTTCGAAAAAAAAAAAAAAAAAAAAAAAAAACACTACTCACCAAAGAACTCGGCACGGATCGTAACATGGAGAACATTAAGGGAATCCTTCCTGGAGAGATGGTAAGGAACCTCCGAAGTCTCGACTTGATCAGCCAAGAACGTAAACATTTCTTTCTGGCCGCAATACGCTGCTCGGAAGAGAGGTGTTTCGCCAAGGTTGTTTTTCATGGTAAGCAGCCCCAGCTCCCGATCATCTAGAATTTTCTTTGCCAGCTCTTTCATGCCGACGGCAGCCGCCTCGTGAAGAACGGTGTCTCCGAGGGCGTTCGTCTTCTTCAACAAAGCTCTGTTGTGTACCATGCAATTGTAGAGGATCTCTTGTGCAATGTCTTCGCAGCCCATGTGTATTGCTACGTGCAAAGGGGTGTCGCGGGACACCGTCAAGGGCTGATCACTTGGCATTTTGGAGTATAGCCCTTCCACTTTGCTCCACCCATCCTTTTTCATTAAACTTTTGTAGAATTCTTTGAACGTGTCGAAATTTGAATCCATTTCGACAAATATTATATATGCGTTATAGATCATCTATTGCAAAATATTATATATATATATATCATGAGTATTTATATATGCTGGATGAAAGCTTGATAGAATCTGAATACGTTAATAATATTGGTACGTTAGGTAGCTCGTACCCACGTGTAATGCATGGCAAATGCTTTGGCTTTTCAAGTTATCAAGCAAAGAATTATTAGTTTTTTGATTTTGCTCGCTTATAACATTTTTATAAAGTTCTGCCCGAATTTGCGTCACTTTTTGAACCTTGTTCCCAAATTTGAAAATTATCATTCGCTCTCCTGAATTTCAGAGTTTTCTTATATGGGCAAAAGAAACTGGGGTGGCTCTATATTTGAAAGTGGGATGTACTATAGCTTCTTCAGTACAATAGTTCACATTCCTCCAATAAGCTTCACTTGCTTTTGATCTTTTTTCTACTGGAATTGTTACTAACTTTTGTTTCCTATACTAAAGAGAAATCTTCACATTCTTGCCACGCAAAGAATAAAAAAATATTTGTTGTGTGAAAATTTTTGAAAATATTTACCATATATTTATTATATGTATTAGTACCAATAATTACTATTTAGAATAGTCCTCATAATCTTAATCTCGACGATATTTGTAAGTATATTAATTTTTTAAGTAATTCGACCAGAGATTAAAAAGTCATTGTACTATTTTTAAATTTCAAACTGCACTTATATATAATTCAAATAGAGAGGCATAAGGATCATCTTGTTGTGGAGTAGAACTCAAATGAAGTGGGTCACGATATAACATAATTTTTAATACATAGTTACCACATGTCCCGTACCTACTAGTTTTGGCGGGTTTAACAATTATACTACTTAATTATGCTTAATTATGCTTAAATCTAGTTATACCAAACATTTTAATAACAAAATCACTACAACAATAAAGGTCATTTGCGACGACATTATTTGCGACGACATATGTCGTCGCAAATATTTCATTATTTGCGACGACATGTCATCGCAATTAATCCTGTTAAATAAATTAAGCATGTTGTCGCTAATAAGTTCAATGTCGTCGCAAATAGTTTAGGCGCGCAATTTCCAATGACGCTGATTTTTGTCGCCAAAGGGAATCCATTTTTTACGACGACTTGTTGTCGAAAATATCTTATTAGTTGCGACGACACGTGTCGTCGCAAATAATATCACTCTATTTGCGACGATGTCTTCTCTTTATCGTTGCAAATAAGCTATGCACATTTGACCAAGAACAAAGCGGGGGAATGATTATTTGCGACGACATAATGTCGTCGCAAATAATTTCCAGATGTGGGGTATTTGCGACGATTTTTAAATTTATTTGCGACGACAATGTCGTTACAAATAAGTCTGATCTATTATACCCTAACTTCTTCCTCTTCATTTTCCCCCGATTTCAGTCTCTCTCTCTCTCTCCTGCTAACTCTCTCTGCCTCTTCTTCCCCTCACCGCCGCTGCCCCCGCCGCTCGCAGTTTTCTCTCTCTCTTCCATTCTCTTTCTCCCTTTTCTCTCTGTCCCTTCTTTCTCTCTATCCCGATCCCCTCTCTCTTGTTCCCATCTCCAGCCGCCGTTCCAGCCGACCCGCTCCCGCCGCCCCTGCCGCCCCGCTCGAAACAAAATTTCAGGTTAGTTTTTTTGTTGTTTTCTTTTTGTAAATTTTGTTTTTGTTTGGTTACTTGCATTGATTCGAAGAATGTTAGGGATTTTTATGGATTTTTGTTAGGGATTGTTGTTACTTGCCGAGTAAATGGAAGAAGGAAATAGAAAATAGAAAATATTATGGATTTTTGTTCGAGTTTAGTCATTTTTTATGGTTATGAGAATTTAATTAATCGAGAATTGTGTCTATATGATACTCTAGATGTTAATAAAATGTTAATTTTGGTGTTTAAAAATTATGTTCGATGTTTTGTTTTGATGTAGGCGTTTGATTTTTCGCCTTCATCACTGTTTGCACGGTTCTTCCGACGTAATCCTGCTATTTTCAGCCCCCGTTTAGTGGGTTTAAACTTTGTAAGTTTTTTATATTTATTTAGTTTAAAATTGTTGTAGTTTTTAGTTGTATGAATTCGGGATTATGATAACCATATTTGAATTATGATTTTCTTATATTGTTGAAATTTAGTATATGTTTATGATTCTTGTTCTGGGTGGCACATCATGCAGCTATGGTGTGCCGAAATCTTTTAAAGTTATTTTTCTGCAGGTTTTAATTTTTGGATCATATGAAAAATAAGTCGTTATGCTGCGAAACTTTAGTTAGAAAATGAGATTTTTAATAAGTTCATTAAGAAACTTTAATTAATAAAATTTAATTGTGTTAATAAAGAGTAGAATTAAAATTAATTAAACACATTAATAAATTGTTATGTCTGTTGTTGTTTATAGTTCAAATGCCGATTGACAAAAGTTGGACTTATTTGAGGAACCGATTGTCGGATGAATATTGGAATGGGTTATCTGCTTTTATTGACGTCGCTAAAAATTATGCAACTTCAATTGGCCATATCAGTTGTCCTTGTGTGAAATGTAGAAACCATGAAATGCATCTAGTAGAAACTGTGAGAGCGCATATATATCGATTTTGTTTTGATCCATTGTATAGTACATGGATTCACCATGGTGACGTAGAAGCGGTTTCAGGTGTCGACCCAATAGTTAATCAACTAGTAGACGAGATGTTTGCAGTCTTAGAAGATGTTGCTGGGATTAATGATGACAATGAAATGTTGGATGAGACGCATGTGGATCTAGAAGATGCACAGTACGCTGAATTTAAGGATCTACTTTTTGAGCTCCAGGTGGGATTGTATCCGGGCTGCAGTAAGTATTCATCTTTAAATTTCTTAGTGAAATTGATGCATTTAAAAGTGTTATACAAGTGGCCTAATGAGTGTATGGATGCTCTGTTAAATCTATTGAAAGATGCATTCCCGGATGTGAAGTTACCTTCTTCTCATTATGAGTCGAATAAGCTCATGAGTAAACTCGGACTGGGTTACGAAATAATTCATGTTTGCAAGTACGATTGTGCTTTGTTTTGGAAGGAGAACGCTGATCTACAAATGTGTCCCGTATGTAAAATATCCCGTTGGAAGAAAAAAAAGACAATGGGTGCTAAACAAGTGCCGTGGAAAGTACTACGCTATTTTCCGTTAACAGATCGGTTGAAGCGTCTATACGGTTCTCGTCACACAGCTAAAGATATGACGTGACACCAGCGTGGGCGTTCAAATGATAAGGATTTAATGCGTCATCCAGTCGATGGTAATGAATGGAAGGAGGTAGATGAAAAGTATCCTAAGTTTTCACGTGAGCCGAGAAATGTTCGCTTAGGGTTGGCCGCTGATGGTTTCAATCCTTTTGGGAACATGAGCCTCTCATACAGTATGTGGCCCGTGGTTTTAACGACCTATAATTTACCTCCGTGGTTATGCACTAATGATCCTTATAAGATGTTGACATTGTTGATTCTTGGCTCAAATGCACACGGAAAGGATATGGATGTCTTTTTAAGGCCCCTTGTGGATGAGCTAAAAGATTTATGGAATGAAGGAGTAATTGTACGTGACACAGTTTTGAATATATTATTTTAGATGTAGGCTATGTTGCTCATGACAGTTAATGATTTTCCTGCTCGTAGTAGTTTATCTGGATAGAGTGGTCAGGGCTATTTAGCATGCCCAACTTGCAACGATTCAACCCCTTCAAAGAGGATAACAAGTAAGGCTCGTTTTGTTAGCCATCGGCAATGGCTTCCTATTAAACATGGGATGAGAAAAAATAAAAAGTTTGATGGTAAGGTTGAGAAACGACCTCCACCAGCTCAAAAATCTGTTCACCAAATCTTAGCTCAGTTACAAAATGTGTCCCTCAGATTGCTTGGTAAACATGAAAAGTATGGTGGTAAGAAGCAGAAAAGACATGCAAGCGAGCTTAATTGGACAAAGAAGAGTATCTTTTGGGAGTTACCTTATTAGAAGTCATTGTTGTTATGTCACAACTTAGATGTCATGCATATTGAGAAGAATGTATGCGACAGCTTATTGGGCACAATTCTAGACATTGATGGAAAAAGTAAGGATACGGACAAGGCGAGAATTGATATGCAACATATGGGGGTGCGCAAGGAGTTACATTTGTACAAAGACGGTGATCGTTGGATGAAACCACATGCGTCTTATACACTATCTTCAGACGACGGTAAAAAGTTTTGTGACTTTTTAAAGTCAGTAAGGTTTCCTGATGGATTTGCTTCAAATTTAAAGAAAAGCATGATCGAAAGGAAGAATAAAATTACTGGGCTAAAATCACATGAGTGTCACATCATAATGCAACGATTATTGCCAACAGAGATACGACCATTCATGAAGAAAGAGATCGTTGATGTAATAACATAATCAAGTAATTTTTTCGAGTTAATATGCTCAAGGACATTACGAAAAAGTGATTTAGAGAAAGCTCAACAAGATATTGTGCTTATTTTATGCAAGTTAGAAACAAATTTTCCTCCTGCCTTTTTTGACATAATGGTACATTTAGTTATACATTTGCCGGAAGAAGCCATTCGAGGAGGACCAGTTCACTTAAGATGGATGTATCCATTTAAACATTTTCTTGGATCGTTAAAGAAATATGTCAAGAATCGTGCACGTCCTGAGGGTTCGATTGCTGAGGCATACATTGTGAACGAAGCTCTAACTTTTTGTTCATTGTATTTAACTGGAGTTGAAACACGGTTTAACTGACTGGCCAGAAATTGGGTAGACGATGAAGATTGTACTGTTAAAAAGATTTCTATATTCGAAACTCGCTGTCGGCCAATTGGGAAGATGACCCCCATCACTTTGGATACTAATTTGTGAAAGAAAGCTGAGTGGTACATACTACAGAACTGTCCAGAAATTCAGCAGTTCATTGAGTAAGTACTACTTTCAGTTTTGTTACTTAATTGTTCATTGATTGTGTCGCATACAATGGTGTCCCTTACTTTCATTCTCTATTAAACAGTGACCATAAGAGGAAGATTGATGACGGCGGTCGAACCATACCATTGGATGAAATTCAATCGAAGAGTTTCCAAAATGGTTTAAGAATAAGGTACATTTATAATTAATTTACATTAACATTGTTAAGTCATTAAAAAATTTTGTTTTAAAAAGAATTCATGTCTCCTTACAAATTTTCAATATTTGACAGCAGAATGACCCAGAAGCGAATGATCAAATACTTTTGCTTTCAAGTGGTTCAAGCTTCTCATGTCGAAGTTATCCTGGTTGTGTGGTGAACGGTGTCAAGTTTCCGATACGCAATCGGGATATGACTCGAAGTACTCAAAATAGTGGTGTTTGTGTTCGCGGACCTGATAACCTAACGTATTATGGAGTTTTGGAGGATATTTATGAACTGTCCTACTTGAACGACAATTCTGTGTGTTTTTTATAAATGTCTGTGGTTTGACACTCGTCCGGGAAAGAAAAGGATTCAACACTATAAAAATAGAATAAGTGTTTTTGTTAAAGACACGTGGTACGAAAATGAACATTTCATACTTGCATCTCAAGTAGAGCAAGTTTTTTATGTAGACGATTTATTTAACGGTCCAAACTGGAAGGTTGTAGAACACTTTAGACATCGACATATTTGGGACATTCCAGAAACTGACATTGATGACGTGATGATAGTTCAGGATACGGAGTCTACAAATATTGAGTTAGTAGTTGAACTACCAGAGATTGACTCATTTGTATTGAATTGACATGATGTATCATCTAATGTTGTCACCTCCGATGTTGATGCAATTATGAAAGATAAGTCTCCCGTAGTTGATGATTTTATTAATGAACGATGAAACTTTAGGGGAGTACATTGAGGAGGAAGTCATCGAATCTGAAGACGATGATGACATAAATGATGATGGGGACAATCAACAATGTAGTAGCGACGATGAGTAGAATTTAAGATTAGTAATCTTTGTTCTCTTTCTCAGCTTTCATTTTAATATTATGATCTTTTGTGAATTTATAAATATTATTATTAATATGAATTTGTTCACAGGCATTGATGGCTGGTCCGGTAGCGACTTGCGCTGGCTCTTCAGGGGGAGCGCAGCCTCCTCCTGGTCCTCACAGAGTCCCCGCATTCTGTGAGTCTGGTATGTTATTCTGACTTTTTTCTCATTCTATCATATAGTAAATAAATGTAGTAGTACATGTTGATTTGAAATGCTTACATATGCTTACAGCACCTGAACCTCAACAACGTAGAGGTCGAGGTGGGGCGAAAGGTTATGAAATCGCCCAAAAGGTCATTTAAGGCGGAAAAATCACAGCAAAATTTGATGAGACGGGAGGTACTTGGAAGGCGCTTGGTAAATATGGTGCCTGGTTTGAAAGTGCAGTTGGTATTCATACCAGGGACATATGCAAGCCCTTCCATGATGCTTGGAAGGACATTAGCGACATGGACAAGAAGACAATTCAGAACCGGATGCTGGTATTTTTTATACAATAATTTGTTTAGTTTATACTAAAGTTAACAATGCGTTTTAACAATGAGAAACTATTTTGCAAGGACTGGTTTAACATGGACTACAACTATAAGAACGGTATTCTGAGGTTCGTTGTTGATAAGGAGGCAGGAAAATGCTACAAGGACTGAAAAAGTTCCCTGCACCACCACTTCAAACGCTATGGTAGAGAAAGTCTCCCAAGTAACATGAGGATCAACTTCATTGGGATCGTTGTTGCGATAGGTTCTCCGGCGACAAATTTCAAGTAATTATAGATTTGTTAGAACTTGATGGTTTTTTATACATAATTTCAAGTAACCATTACTTATTATAGTTAATTATAAACAGAAAATATCAGAGACAAATAAAACTAATCGTAGCAACCAAAAGTATCCAAGCTTACATGGTCGGGTATCGTACTCCCAGCATCGCAATAAGAAGGTTAGTAGTTATTTTTTGACTTCATTATCGTATTTATATGTTTGTGATGATTATTCTGGATGGCACATCTTGCAGCTATGGTGTGCCGAAATCTTTTAAAATTGTTTGTTTTACAGGTTTTAATTTTTGGATCATATGAAAAATAAGTCGTTATGCTGCCGAAATTTAGTTAGAATTTAAGAATTTTAACAAATGTAATTTATTTGACAGTTCAGTACGGAGACCCAAGATCTGATGTCTGTCATAGACAATTGGGCAGACATGCATCGTCGCGGGGTCTCTTAGGTTAACCCCCAAGCGGAACAGACTTATAAGTATTTTTACTTTTCATATTAAATTTTTTTATACTGAAATAGTGGTTTTATAAGACGTAAAAGAGCACCTTAGAGGAGGAGAGACAAACGCAGAGAACACAGTCTACTTCAAGCTCGACTAGACTCGCCTTTGACGAGCATGGGGTTTGGAGCAAGTTCTTGGCATGCGTAGAGGACATAAGATAGGAGTGGGTCCGACGCTCTCCCAAAAGCATTACTCCGGGGCTTCTCCTTCATCTGCTGGTTCATACTCGGATGCAACATTATCGGCTCAACCTGACCCACGTGTGAGTCGTTATTTAAAGAAATCATACTAGGAACAAGTTAAGATTTATAACAATCAGGTGAAGGTGTTAGAGTTGGTGACTAAATTACAGCCAAACATCCAATTACCTACAATTGATCGTCCAGAACCAGTTGACCTAGACGCTCTTAAAACCAGTTGACCTAGACGCTCCTCTGCCTCCTTCAGATGATGACAGTCCTGATGATGATTCAGTTGTTGGCGATGCTGCAAATTTAGACGATTAGTTCCGTTATATGTACTATTTTATTTTTCACTTTATTTAGACTTTTATATTTTTTTAAACATTATATATGTACTTCATGTAGTATTCATAATATATTTTATAAATTTATTTAGATTTACTATTTTTAATATTAATTTATATTTCACTTTTAATGTATCTTAATAAATTATATTTAGTATGTAACATAATAATTTGTAATTAAAATTATTAAAAATTAATTAATTACCATTTTTAAAAAAATTATAAAAAAAATTTATTTCAGTTTTTTGCGACGACTTTTTTAGATTTGTCGTCGCAAAAAAATGAGGTTATTTGCGATGACAATTTGAAATGTCGTCGTAAAAAATTATAATATCACGAGAATTTTGCAACGGCGTATTAGCGACGCCTGTTGTCGTAAAAACAGTATGTCATTGCAAATACGGTTGCGACGACACTATGTCGTCGTAAAAAAAATTTTTGTGACTAATTATTTGCGACGACAAATCTGTGACGACACGTCGTCGCAAAAATCGTTATTTGCGACGACATGTGGGTTTTTGCGACGACTTTTTGTCGTCGCAAAAACACCTTTTTCTTGTAGTGAATCTTCCTTATTAACAATTATAAGATCTCTTGATTTAACAAAAGAAGAAGAAAAAAATCAGTTTAAATCAAAGTAAAGTGAAGTAATTAAGTTTCTATAATTTTTGTTGATCGTGTATTAGGAGTAGCTTTTGTTACTATTTTTATTTCAATAATTTGATTTTTTTAATTTAAATTAGGTTTTAATTTAGTGCGGCATCTGCTTTTTCGGCCATTTGAGTTGAAAAACAAATAATTTAAAGTGATGTAATTAAGTTTCTATAATTTTTGTTGATCGAGTATTAGGAGTAGCTTTTGTTACTATTTTTTTTCAATAATTTGATTTTTTTAATTTAAATTTGGTTTTAATTTAGTGCGGCATCTGCTTTTTCGGCCATTTGAGTTGAAAAACAAATAATTTAAAGTGAAGTAATTAAGTTTCTATAATTTTTGTTGATCGAGTATATTAGGAGTAGCTTTTGTTACTATTTTTTTTTCAATAATTTGAGTTTTTAATTTAAATTAGGTTTTAATTTAGTGCGGCATCTGCTTTTTCAGCCATTTGAGTTGAAAAACAAATGTGTAATTTGTGTTTCTAAATTCACGGGGCAATGTAAAAATGTAAGTAGGTTCCAAATAATTAAAGTATGGGAAGTAGAAAATTTGCTAATGTTTTGATTTACAAAGGGAGTGGATAATATTTTTCCTAATTTAAGAGGCAAAGTGAAAAGGCAAATAAAATTCGTGAAAGATTTATGATTTTTTTATTGAAATCATTTTGCCTTAATTCTGTATTTAGATGTACATCTTAATAAGATTTTATTTTATTTTATTTTATTTTATTTTACCAAAAACCCTTGGATAAGGCCTCGTTCATTTCACCGATTTGAGTTTTTAGTTTTAGGTTTCTACAGTAAAAAGCTCTCAGAAAATGTCACATATAACTTTTTTACTACAGTGAAAAGCTCTCAGAAAATGTCACATCTCAGCTCGAATTAAAAACTCGAATCTGCGAAGTAAACGATATATTCCTATCGTAGTCTAGTACGTAAGAATAATTTTTGACGTTTTCCTTTTGACTTTTTTCTCTTTAGAGAATAGTACTGCGTACTAGTTGTACATTATACACTCACACGGTGCATACAGTTGGGAAAAAAAAAACCCACACATTTTCGATGTATCATGCAATTCAAATTTTTTACTTATGGAAAGAAACGATCAAAACCATTGAAAATACTTTGCTCTTGTTTATTTTACTAGTTTAGTTCAGTTTCAATTCAATTTGAACAATGAGCACAGTTTATATTAGTGTTTAAGAAGCATGCATTTTTAATTATATTCTCCGTTTAAATTGAGTTAAACGACCAAACTTAGAGTTTAGCTCCCCCTTCAAGTTTAACCGTTTAAACCATTTTTGAACAGTAAAAAAATGCCCACGATCTCTCTACTTTTTACACCTACCAATACAAATTCGAAATATATTCTCTGTTCAAATTAAAACTTTAACTATATATCCAAAAGTCAATTCAAACTACAATTTAAACCACACAGTTAAATTTTTTTGTTTAAATCAAAAAATTCAAACAAGCGAACTAAATGGGAAATTTATCATTGTCAACTTTTAGTTTAAACATTTTTAATGGCTCCAATTGTTTATTTTCATCATCTACCAACTAAAGCATTAGCAAGGTTGGAAATTTTACCGAAATTTCTGAAATTTCGAATATGTGAGGGTCCCAAAAAACTTTTCCACTATAATATTGATTTTGACAAAATATTGAAAAATTTTAAAAAATTTCAGTAAATATCAGTCCAAATGTCAATATCAGTTTGTATATAGCGTAATTGTGGTGGAATTTTGAGAAATTTCGGTGATTTTGGAAACAAAAATGTTAAAATTTTTTTTTTTTTTTACTTTTTTAAATTTGCTTTATAATATCAGCTTTTTTGCGTTATTTCTTTTCTCATCTAGCATGTAGTAACAAACTTTGCGGAACTTAGTAAGAATCTTTTAGCTTTTATTTTTTCAGTCATAATTTTTCATTATTATAGCTCTTCCAATGAGACACCTAACGTTTATTATCCATATAATCATAATTTTGGAAACTAGATGGATATGGAATTTTCAATTATCGTCATCTGCACAAACTACCACCATCTCAAGCAAACGATTGGGAGAATTCACAGTATTCAATTCATGAAAATGAAGTGGGAAGGGATCAACAAACTTACATGTGGCATGTTCATAACTATGTTCGATATTATTCAAATAACATGTTATGATACTAATATTGTTTGAATTAAGATGGGATCTCGACCACGTATGAGCCTCATAGAACTTGTAAAACTTATTTATTTATGTATCTTTTTAATGTTTATGCTATCAAAAATTAGTATTAAAAAAATATATGTTCTAATATAAATTCCTTAATTTTCTTAAATTTTTAAGATATTTTCACCGATATTGATATTTTCGATATCAATATTTTTTCTGATGGTTCTGTAAAACTGGAGTACCAATATTTTTACTGGTGTGGTACATCCTAAATATATAAGATGTTATATAATATTGAAGTGATACGAATAACAACAAAGAAAGAGGAGACATGTGAACTGCATATCGAAATAACGCACAATGAAATCTAGACGTCCAATTACAAACAAAGAAACCAAAACAAAATTCATCATAGAGAATACAGAGTTCTGTATTAATCTAAAAACAATGATCCAATTAAACACAAAAATTAGAGGAAAAACATCCAAGCCAAGGCATTATTCTTCAGCCATAATTAGGAATGAACCCAACAAACAAGTTAATGAAGCTTGTTTAGCGCATGCATGGTCTGGGGTTCAAACACTTGCCACAACATGGAAAAGAGTCCAACAAACTTTCCACCAAGTCGTGTGCAGTGAACCAAGAGATTATCAGATACAGGAGAAGCTGCATAATTAGGAACATGGCGACTGGACAACAAGCGACGGCGTAGATAGGAATGGCGGCCTAGTGGAGCTTCTTCCTCATCATGAGCGCGAGCGTGGTGGCGAAAGCGACCATCAAAGCCGCCATGGAGAAGAACAACATGGTAAGGCGTAAAACCAGCTTCAATGGCAGGGACCTCCAGAAGTCCTGCTCTTGCATTTTAGAGGTCATGATGGAAAGGAAAATGACAACGGAGGTGAGGGAGAGAGCATGTCCGCGGTCGTGAAGATGATGAACGGCGTCTCTTTGAGGAGGGGTGGGTAGCCATTATCGTTAAAGCCGCCGGGGACAGTGTAGGAGCAGGTGTAGGCGATGGTGGCTATGAGGACGACGATGAGGGAGCATGCCTGCGTGGTCCGCATCAGCCATTCCTGACCACTCTTGACGAGGTCTTTGTGCTGTTTGATGTGTTAGGGAGATTGTAAAATGTCTTGATCAAGATCACAAGTTGTTTTAGTATGAAAACATGAAAACTCGTGTTAAAAGGATTGCAAAACGCTGCATTGGAGAAACTACTTTGATTCGGCCAAACCGGCTGCAGTCGAAATGTTTGCATGCCTCAGGTTTGTTTACGGCTGCAGTGGGAAAACATCCGCTGCAGCTGAAATTATGCAGAAAATAATATTTTCATGAGTTTATGTGATCTAAAACGTTTCGAACCATTACATCCATTGGTGATATATTTTCATACATATCTAAACACTAATTAGCAATAGATATAACTATTGTAAAAGGTGTATTAATCCATGAGAGCTTTTCACTGTAGCAGAAAAAGTTAGATATGACATTTTTTAATAGCTTTTTTACTGTAGAAACTTAAAACTGAAAACTCGAATCGGTAAAATGAACGAGGAAAATAATTATAGAAACTACTCCGAATACAAAATTAATAAAAATTAGGCCAAAAAATTAAAATTAAAGCTTTTTTTTTTGTTACTAAAAAAGAAATTAAAATTAAAGTTAAAACTAACAAAAGTTACATCCCAAAAAGTGGGATGTACTATAGCTTCTTCAGTACAATAGTTCATATTCCTCCAATAAGCTCCACTTGCTTTTGATCTTTTTTCTGCTGGAATTGTTACTAACTTTTGTTTCCTATACTAAAAAGAAATCTTCACATTCTTGCCATAATATGACACGCAAAGAATAAAAAAAATATTTGTTGTATGAAAATTTTTGAAAATATTTACCATATATTTATTATATGTATTAGTACCATGGAATAGTCCTCATAATTTTAATCTCGACGATATTTGTAAGTATATTAATTTTTTAAGTAATTCGACCAGAGATTAAATAGTCATTACACTATTTTTAAATTTCAAACTGCACTTATATATAATTAAAATAGGGAGGCATAAGGATCATCTTGGTGTGGAGTAGAATTCAAATGAAGTGGGTCACGATATAACATAATTATTAATACATAGTTACCACATGTCCCCTACCTACTAGTTTAGCGGGTTTATTATCCTTATTCTAGTTATAACAAATATTTTAGTAACAAAATCTTCCTTATTAACAATTATAAGAAAATAAATCCTTATCGATCTCTTGATTCAACAAAAGAAGAAGAAAAAAGTCAGTTGAAATCAAAGTAAAGTAAAGTAATTAAGGCATTATTCATTTCACCGATTCAAGTTTTTAGTTCTAAGTTTTTACAGTTAAAAACTCTCAGAAAATGTCATATCTAACTTTTTTTACTACAATTTAAAACTCTCAAAAAATGTCACATCTCAGCTCGAATTGAAAACTCAAATCCGCGAAGTGAACGAGGCCTAAGTTTCTATAATTTTTGTTGATCGAGTATTAGGAGTAGCTTTTGTTACTATTTTTTTTCAATAATTTGATTTTTTAATTTAAATTAGGTTTTAATTTAGTGCGGCATCTGCTTTTTCGGCCATTTGAGTTGAAAAACAAATGTGTTATTTGTGTTTCTAAATTCATGGGCCAATGTAAAAATGTGAGTAGGTTCGAAATTGTTAAAGTGCGGGAAGTGGAAAATTTGCTAATGTTTTGATTTACAAAGGGAGTGGATGATATTTTTCCTAATTTAAGAGGCAAAGTGAAAAGGCAAATAAAATTCGTGAAAGATTTATGATTTTTTTTTTATTGAAACCATTTTACCTTAATTATGTATTTAGATGTACGTCTTAATAAGATTCTTTTTTTTTTTTTTTTTTTAATTTTTACCAAAGGCCCTTGGATATAATCACACTAGAATGAAAAGGCACGATAAAGTGCAAACCGCAATAATACAAACTGACAATAAAGTAAAAACGACAAATAAAGATAACAACGACAAGAAAGTAGAATTCTAGAATGAACGACCGCTTGCCAACGACATATTGATTTTAAGCGACGACAAACAAAGCAAACGGCATTAACTAACAAGAGAGAACTAGAAGAGCGCCAAAACTGCAACATCAAACCAACGGAAGACGACACAAACTAAGCGAGGACAACTCAAAAATCGACAATAGAGTTTCAAACAACAACATAGCTAAAAACAACAAAATGCAGATTGAATGCAAGTATCGTCACTTTTAATTTTGTTACTCATTTACGCAAAGAGGATACCATCTCTCACTTTGTCCTTTTAAACTGAGAGATAAAGCAAGAATCGTCCATTCCGAGACCTTTTTCATTTAATCAAGCAAAGTGTATATGCCCTCTAACATAAACGTATTGTCCTTAAATTGTAAACGAACTTCACATCTTGAGAGAGAAAGAGAAAAGGAGAGAGAGAGGGAGAAAGAGAAAAGGAGAGAGAGAGAGAGAGATAGAGAGAGAGATGGGGAGCGTAGCAAAAATGAAGGAGCCTTACAGTGCAGCCATGAGCAAGGACTGGAAGAAGATGAAGGAATTCTACGAGCAGCACGAGGAATTTGTGACTGCTCCTTTAACAGTTTACGAAGACACCGCCCTTCACATTGCAGTGTGCAGCGGAGACAAAAAACTTGTCGAGTTTCTGCTCGATGAATTATTGAGAGATGATAAGGAGTCCCCAATATTCAATCCTTATCCCGAACTCGAAGGTTCTCCTCTTCAAAAAAAGAACGCGTATGGAGACACGGCTCTCCATCAGGCTGTCACCTGTGAAGATAACGATAAAGGTTTGGTTATCATTCAACTATTGCTGGATCGTGATCAACGGTGGAGGGAGGTGAGAGAGTTTATTTTTATTTTTTGCCTTATGGGTTGGGTTTTCAACTTTTTTTCATATATGCCCTCCTTAATTAACAACTTTTTTCCTATTAAATCTTAAACTTTGGAATGTACCTAATTGAATTATTTTTCCTTTAATTTACTCTTATGAAAACAATTTTTTTTTTTTCCAATTGGTCCCTTAGAAAAATATCTCTTTTTCTCATACAATCTTTATTATATCAAAAGTGAATAATCGGTTGATATATAGTTTCTCTCAAATGTGTTCCTAATTGAGTATTTATTTTTTCAAGTAACATTCTCAATTACTATTTTCTAATAAACACTTTTTCTCTAATTTGCCTTTGTTGAAGTAAATTTTTTCTTAAACATCCTTTTTTTTTTCTTGTGAAATTCCCAACTACTAATTTCTCATATACGCCACCTAAATAAATTTTTTTTTTTATTTAATTTGCATACTAAAGTTTTTATTACTCAAATATGTAAGTCTACTTGTCTATATGTATATACTAGTCAAAGAAAAACATGTTTTACCTGAAACATGCATTTCAATCCATTCTAGTAAAATATATACCTATGCATGTACATTACTATATTAAACTCTTGAAAAAGTAATAAAATCAAAAAAAGAAAAAAGAAAAATACACTGAACTCTTCAAAATTTAAATTCATGTATCAAAAGATTCAATGAACTGTTCAAATATGCACAGACTTAAAACGCACTTCCACCTAACTAATAGCTTATCGGAGCAAAAATCCTAACTAATAATATTAAGCGTTGATGTTATTAGGGTTTTTAACATTTTTCACACCCTTAGTTTATGGTCCCCAGAAATCAAATCATAACTCCGCTACTGACCCTGATAATGAACTTCTCAAAGTTAAGAACGACCGAGGAGAGTCCGCTCTGTTCCGAGCCGCGGCCTTTGGCAAGACAAATGTCGTCAGTTATTTAGCTCGTAAAGTCCGCTGCTGGGACGTTCACGTCAGGCGAAATGATAGTACCAGCATTCTTCACGTAGCCATCCTTGGAGGACACATGGGTAATAGCTAGTTTTTTTTTTTTACTTTAATCGTAACATGCAAAGTGTTTACATTTTCACAAATATGTGTACAATTTTTTCGATGCAGAAACCGCATTGAAATTACTAGAATATAACTGCGTAACGGCGGATTCAAGGGATGTAAATGGCATGACATGTTTTCTGATGGTAGCTAACATGCCAACTATGTTCAGGAGTAGATGCCGCATGGGCATTTTGACTGGGCTACTCTATTATTGTAATTGTCTAAAAACTCTTGTAATTGTCTAAAAACTCTTCTATTACTGGAGTAATTAACTTTCTAGCTTCACCAGATTTAAAAGCATTGATTTTCCGTGTGTTTGGATTATCCCCTCGTTGGAATATAATATATATATATATATATATATATCCTTTCTTCATACTTCTTCTCCTACGATCAGGCCTTCCAAAAACGGAAGACAAGGCTGCCTCGAGTGAAGATTCGAAGACTGGCCAGGGATCTAGCCCAGCAAATAATCCTATTGGTAAGTTGAGGCAAATGTTTTATTTCCTTGTACGGCTTTGGAAGAAAGAAAACTTTTCTACTTATTGTAAAAATAAGAAGTACAAGTAGAACTCAAAAGTGCATTAATATTTGTGCAAAGTAGTTTTCTGTGGGACTCGAATCACCTTTTTATTTATTTATTTATTTTAATTTGAGGGTGAGAGATTCGAACTCTTTACCCTATAGACAAGGCTGCCTCGAGTGAAGATTCGAAGACTGGCCAGGGATCTAGCCCAGCAAATAATCCTATTGGTAAGTTGAGGCAAATGTTTTGTTTCCTTGTACGGCTTTGGAAGAAAGAAAACTTTTCTACTTATTGTAAAATAAGAAGTACAAGTAGAACTCAAAAGTGCATTAATATTTGTGCAAAGTAGTTTTCTGTGGACTCGAATCACCTTTTTATTTATTTATTTATTTTAATTTGAGGGTGAGAGATTCGAACTCTCTACCCTATAGTGGAATCAGAGGTAAAATTACCTAAGTTGTGCTACCAATTACATCACTTGTTCAATTTTTATGTATAAGATAGTGTTTTTTCATGCTTGATATGACAAGATTAATTAGTTAAACACTAATTGAGTCATCAAAAATTAAAAGAGTGATTTGAATCCATTTTTTACACTTTACTAGCCTTGTGTAATGTACAAAGACTTTTGGAGCCTCCAAACTGGGCCATATATAGCTAATAATTAGCATTTGAAAGCATACCTTGTAAGCTTATTAAAAAAAAAAAAAACCCTTATTACTCAGCTAGATAGTAATTCTAGTGAACTAATATGATCTGAAGAATATTTCGAGTAACTAATATTTGAATTATTCAGTAAGCCTAAAACTCTAAAGGACTTGGAATATTTAACCTACCTTCCTAGCTTTACCAGATTTAAGCATTTTCTGCGTTGTTTAGAACTTCATTTTTATTTACATATAGTATGTACACACACACACACATATATATATATATATACATATATATATATTTCCTATTTGGAGCCTCCTAAAGCCAATACCAGAATGGGCCATATATTGCAACTGAGCATTGAAGGCACAGTGCTAATTATTTAAAGAACCGAAAAGACTATTATTCTAATAATTCATGTGAAATAATATGGTCTAATGAATAATTGAAGTAATTAATAAATATTTGAATTATTGTAAGTCTAAAATTTTACCTACCTTTCTAGATTATCAGATTTAAGCATTTTCCCTGTGATTTAGACCCCTCATTGATATATATCCTTAAATTTGATGATATAGAATCGCAGGGTGCCTCGAGTAGAGAGAAAGATTTGGAGAGTGGCCATGAAAGGATGTTACGGTCTACCCAGAAATCTAGCCAAGCAAACCAGCGTACTGGTAATTGAGGCAAACATTGCATTCTTGCTACACATGGAATTAGGCATATAATACCTTTTCCAGATGCTTTTATTCAAAGTACTGAAAAAGGCTATATTTTACTCTCGTAATTCTCGTTGAAATGATTAGATCTTGTTTCAAAAGAGTAAAGAATTTCTCTTAATTTGCTTTAATTTGTTTTGAACTACTGGATGAAAATGTTGTGTGATGCCAAACATTTTCAGGGATCTCAAAAGCGTACTCTACTTTTTGGAGTCGTGCAGCTGAAGGTAATTTGTAGATAGCTAATTACGGAATTCTGCAAACTTTGAAAAACAATCATACACACATGCACACAGACACTAATACAAATCTCGGATCTCAAGTAATGACGAAAAACATATAAAAAAAAAAAACTTTAGTGAATTTTGCTGAAAGAGGATTTTCTTGCTAAATGTTTGCTTAATTATCTGTCGACATTGGAATCCAAAAAGTAATGCCATTCGTTAAAAAGCTGTGGGACATAAAGAAGAGGCACAACAAAGTAGTGGAGCTTGTCGAGATTCTGGCTAAAAAGGATCTGTCATGGACTGAAGCAGACTCCGGAGCCTCAGGCCGAGAAAAAGAACAAGAAAATCAAAATACCATGCCTGTTGTGCATTCTGAAACAAGTACTTTTCGATCCGAGAGTCCTCTATTTGCAGCAGCAAGAAACGGGATCATGGAGATAGTAAAGTCTATTCTTGACGAGTATCCACAGACCATAGAGCATGTGAACGACAGAAACGAGAACATATACCATGTTGCAGCCAGATATCGCAGAGCACAAATATTCGACCTTCCTCATCCTTCAAGCATTCGGAAATTATCGTTGTTGAGGCAGATCAACACAGCTGGTCGGTTTTTTAATTTTTAATTTTTTATTTATTTATTTTTTTTTCATTCATTTTGTATGTGCCTCTATTATTAGTCTGATTATATATACCTCATTATTTCTTTTGTGTTTCATATTGTGCTCCCACTAAAAATAATAATAATAATAATAATAATTATTATTATTATTATTTCGTGACTCTGCCACACCGTAGAAGGTGACAGTGTTTTGCATGAAGCGGCGTATTTGAGCGAGAATTTCGTGAGGGATAGGCCTGGGGAAGCCCTTCGTATGCAGCTTGAGATACAATGGTTTAAGGTGCCAAGTTTTCTCTCATTCACTTCTCTGTTTTGTATATCTAGCACATCAAAATTTCCGGATTAGTGTGGAAGAAGAAGAATGGAAAAAAGATATTTCTTATTCAATAATATGTGGAAATATCAATGTTTTGTGCATGAAGTTTACAGAGGTTGATACTAGATTAGTTAGCTAGCGTATAAATATTTAACCTCTAAAAAGCTCCAATTCGTTTGATTGAATAAAAATGCAGAGAGTTGAGGAAAAAGTGCCTCCATATTTGGTCAACCACCGCAACAAAGTGGGGCACACAGCCAAATCCTTGTTCATCAAACAGCACAAAGACCTCGCCAAGAGTGGTGAGGAATGGCTGATGCGGACCGCGCAGGCCTGCTCCCTCGTCGCCGTCCTCATAGCCACCATCGCCTACACCTGCTCCTACACTGTCCCCGGCGGCTTTGACGATAAGGGCTACCCACCCCTCCTCAAAGAGACGCCGTTCATCATCTTCACGACCGCGGACACGCTCTCCCTCTGCTTCTCCCTCACCTCCGTTGTCATTTTCCTTTCCATCATGACCTCCAAAACGCAAGAGCAAGACTTCCGGAGGTCCCTGCCATTGAAGCTGGTTTTAGGCCTCACCATGCTGTTCTTCTCCGTGGCGGCTTTGATGGTCGCTTTCGCCGCCACGCTCGCGCTCATGATGAGGAAGAAGCTCCACTGGGCCGCCATTCCTATCTACGCCATCGCTTGTTGTCCGGTCGCCATATTCCTATTTATGCAGCTTCCGCTGTATCTGAGAATCTCTTGGTTCACTGCACACGACTTGGTGGAAAGTTTGTGTGACTATTTTCCTTGTTGTGGCAAGTTTTTGAACCCCAGACCATGCATGCGCTAAACAGGCTTCATTAACTTGTTAATTTGTTGGGTTCGTTCCTAATTATGGCTGAAGAATATGCCTTGGCTTGGATGTTTTTATTCTAATTTTTGTGTTTAATTGGATCATTGTTTTTAGATTAATATAGAACTCTGTATTCTCTATGATGAATTTTGTTTTGTTTTCTATATGTTTCTAATTGGACGTCTAGATTTCGTTGTGCGTTATTTGATATGCAATTCACATGTCTCCTCTTTCTTTGTTGTTATTTGTATCACTTCAATATTATATAACATCTTATCTATTTAGGATGTACCACACAATTAATCCTAATGCTCAAGGATGAAAATATCGGTATAGGAAAAAATATTGCTACTCCAGTTTTAAGGAACCATGAGAGAAAATATCGGTGGAAATGTCCACCTATTCCTGCATTTCCATGCATTCCAGCCTCCACGGACCATGGGAAAAGCTAATCTGCATATCTATCTTCCGAGGCTGGTGATCTCAATGAATCGGACAAAAATCCATGCTTTGTGGCTGCATCTCCCCCACCTATCTAGGCGTTATCCCCATGGCAAAGCATCGAGTGTTAATATGTATATAAAGGAATCAGCCTCACTGGACTCAATGACGAGCTGACAAAAACGCGTTCAGTTGTTAGCTGGCTTAGCGGCTTGTTAGTGCGCTTATGCCTTCCAGCGGAGTTACGTGAGCGGCCTCTAAGTTCTAGACTCGAGTTCTAGCTCTCAAAACTTATGAGTTCTCAAAAGACCTTTGAATGAGTGAGTTCTTAGTTCTCTTGACCTACTCAAGACCATATAGTAAAGTGCGTTAGTTTTTTCCTTACCAAAATGGAGTTAGAGTCTAGCCGTATTTATACGAGTGAGTGTAGTGGGCGCATTCTCTTTCTTCTCTTTCTAAAAACACGGAAATGAAGACTTTCGAGAACAAGGACCGGAAAGAAAAAGGGGGAAAAAGTAAAGGAAAAGCGCATATGGCATGAAAAGGAAATCCATCCTCTTGAAACGGGTCAATCAACCCTAGAAGACTCGATGGCTTAACAGCCCAGTGAATAACCTGATTTAGAGAGATAACCCGGTCTTTAGACACTCGCCCTACTTCTAAGGATAGATAGAAAAAGTTGGGGAAAGTACCAGATTCGGAAGCAGTTCCAGTCCCAGCTGCTGAGGTGGCGTAGTGACAGGTGGGAGCAATAACAACAGAAGCAGCGGAATATCCTGCAGTAGTATATTCGGTTGTTTGCGGTGGAATAGATTCAAGCGTCTGGGCCAGTAGATCCAGAGCAAATAGGCGTTGACTTAGTTGCTTTTGCAGTGAAAAATTTACAAAAATTAAGGAACTTACATTAGAACATATATATGTTTTTAATACTTTGATAGCATAAATATTAAAAAGATACATAAATAAACAAGTTTTACAAGTTCTATGAGGCTCAAACGTGGTCGAGATCTCATCTTAGTTCAAACAATATTAGTACCATGACATGTGCCACATGTAAGTTTCTTGATTCCTTCCCATCTCATTTTCATGAATTGAAAACTGTGAATTCTCCTAATCGTATGCCTGATATGATGGTGGTATGTTCGATTGACGATAATTAAAAATTCCATATCCATCTAGTTTCTAAAATTATGATTATATGAATAATAAACGTTAGGAGTCTCGTTAGAAGAGCTATAATAATGAAAAATTTTAACTGAAAAAATGAAAAGCTAAAAGATTCTTACTAAGTTCCGCAAAGTTTGGTTACTACATGCGAGATGACAAAAGAAATAACGCAAAAAAAAAAAAAAATCTAATATTATAAAGCAAATTTAAAAATGTAAAAAAAAAAAAACTTTAAAATTTTAATTTCTGAAATCACCAAAATTTTAAAAAATTATGCCCTAATTACACTATATGCAAACCGATATTGACAATTGGACTGATATTTACATAAATTTTTGAAAATTTTCTGATATTTGGTAATAATCGATATTATAGTGAAAAAAAATTTTGAGACCCTAAAAAATATGAAATTTCAGAAATTTCGGCAAAATTTCCAACCTTGCTAATACTTCAGTTGGTAGATGATGAAAATAAACAATTTGAGCCATTAAAAATGTTAAAGCTAAAAGTTGACAATGGCAAAGCCCCCGTTTAGTTTGTTAGTTTAAATTTTGTTGGTTTGAACCTTTTGATTTAAACAGAAAAATTCAAATTGTGTGGTTTAAACTGTAGTTTGACACTACAAGAAAAAGGGTTATTAGCGACGACAAAAAGTAGTTGCAAAAAATCAAGTTATCGCAAATAAATATTTAGCGACCACTTGTTGTCGCAAACCTATCGCTGCAGTTGAATAGTCGCAAAAACAATTTTTGCAACCACATCCTGTTGTCGCAATTTTATTTGCGACGACAGTCGTCGCAAAGGAGTCGCTTCAATTATTTCGTCGGGTACATCGTTAAGATGACATGGCAAAAAGTATTTGCGACGATATTTTTTGAATCAAGTCGTCGTAAAACACGCAGTTGTGGCTGACATGACATATATGTTTTGCGACAACATTTGTCGTCGTAAACACTATTTTAATTTTTTATTCATTTTTTCACATTTTAATAATTCTAATAAATATAATTCATTATATTAAATATAAATAAAAAGAAATAAATAATAAAAAAATATAAATAAAAATTATTATGGTAAAAAGTAATTAATAAAATAAAAATATAATTATCGTAGAAATGTGCGGAAGTACAAATTGTTAAATTAATAAAATTTTAGTCTCCTAAATTAGCAGCATCACTAGAATTATCGTTGTTATCATCAGAAGGATTCAGAGGCGGATGATCTGGACGGACATACGGCTCAGGAGGAGTAACCGCTGGGAAAGTCATGTTGGAGTGCATTTTACTCATGATATCCTGCATCATTCTGAGGCTCTCATACATCTGAAGGTTTTGCTGGTAAGTCCGTTGTAAGTATTCTTCTACGTGTGGGTCAAAACGTGCCGAAGAAGATCTTGCCGAGCGCGAGCCAGATGACGACGCATCCCCTCGATAAACTTTTTGTGGGAGTGTGCAACCCACTCCAATCTTGTGTCCTCTGCGGGTGCCCAGAAACAAATTTTAATCTAATTCTCATATATTTCAATTTCAATTCTAATTTAAAATTCACAAATCTAAATTTAAAACCACAAATTATATCTAAAATCTAAAACAAAATTATAAAACATAACAAAAATACCAAAATCAATTAACAAAATATCAAAATATTAACTCACAAAATTCAAACCCACAAATACCGGGGGTTGGAGAACGGTAAGGCTGCAAAATGGGAAGGCGACGGCGGCTGGAATATGGGTGGCGACGGTGAGGAAAAAACACCATTTTTCCAGTTTTTTTCACAATATTTTTCGGTACAAATGAATGATTTGAAGAGAGAATGAAGTATTTAAGCTTTTTTCGGAGATTTTGGACGGTATGTGGTGGTTTTGGACGGAGAGGAACCAAAAAAATGCAAGAGCTCACCGGAAAAAAATGGCGAAAGGAGGGCTGGGTCAGGGTTATAGTTTTTTTGTGACGACATTATATTGTTGCAAAAAACATAAACTAGTCGTCGCAATTAGTGTCAAAACGACGGCGTTCTTCTTCACCTCATTAATATTTTTGTGAATATTCTTCAGGAATATACCCTGGTTTTTCTTTTGTGACAACACTTGAACAATGTCGTCGCAAATAATTTTCAGGAAACCACCAAAGTTTTCGCCTTTTTTTTGTGAAAAATTGAATCCCATCTTATTTGCGACGACAATGTGGTCGCAAAAAACATTCGTTTCTTTTTCCTAATGACACGTGTCGTCGCAAAAAAGCCGTTCTGGAAAGAATTTTCTGGAACCATTATTTGCGACGATTTTATACATTGTCATCGCAAAAGGAAAGAAATATCGAGAACCTATTCCCGGGAAACCGTCAAATTCCCCGCGCTCTTTTTGGCCACGTCACCGCCAGCTGTAACCTTCTCTATTTGCGATGACATGTCCTCACAAATATGTACAAACTGGCGCCAAAATTATTGACGCCAGATTGGTTTTGGCGCCAATGGTTAATAGCGGCGACATGTCATCACTAATATGTATTTCTATTTTAGCGACGACGTGTTGTCGTAATTTTATCAATTTTGTGCAACGATAAGTTGTTAAAAAATTTTCTTTTCTTTTCAGCGATGACAAGTCGTTAAAAAATTTTATTTTCTTTTCAGCGACGACATATCATCGCTAATATGAAAACTTTAGCAACGACAAATGTCATCGCTAATAATGTCGTCGCTAATAACCCTTTTTGAGCCATTAAAAATGTTTAAGCTAAAAGTTGACAATGACAAAGCCCCTGTTTAGTTTGTTGGTTTGAATTTTATTGGTTTGAACCTTTTGATTTAAACAGAAAAATTCAGATTGTGTGGTTTAAATTGTAGTTTGAATTAATGTTTAGATATATAGTTAGAGTTTTAATTTGAAGAGAATAAATTTTGAATTTATATTTGGAGGTGTAAAAAGTAGAGAAAATTTGTACTTTTTACTGTTCAAAATAGTTTAAACCGCTAAATTTGAATGAAAGAGCTAAACTCTAAATTTAGCCGTTAACTCAATTTAAACGGAGAATAAAACAAAGTGTTTTTACTGTTTAAATTGAATTAAATTGAACTAAACTAGTAAAATAAACATGGACAAAGTATTTTGAATGGTTTAGATCACTTCTTTCCATAAATTAAAATTGCATGATACATCGAAATAGGGCTGTTCATGAGTTGGGTTGGTGCGGGGTATGACTTTTTTTCCCCGCCCCAAAGGGTGCGGGTTGCACATATTTGGCCCCAATGATATTAGAAAAATTTCACAACCCAACGATGTTCGGGTTGGGTTGGGGCGGTGCGGGGTGGGTTGGGTGGTCGGTTTCAACATTCAAAAAATCAAAGACTTAAAGTTCAATATAATATTCAAACTTCATCATTAAATAGAAAGAGCAACCATCCTTATCAGTCCGGCGAGAGAGCACCGAAAAAAGTGGGCAAGACGACGACCGAGAGGACTGAGCAATGAGGAGAGAGTTATGAGGGGGTTCACGGGAGGGGAAGAAGAGGGAAAACTGAAAAGGAAGAGGCAAGAAGAGGGGGTTCACGGGAGGGGAGACCGAGAATGAGATTGTGAACCCTAATGTTAGCGAGCCTAAGGAAGAACTTGGGCAGTTCGGCTTGGGCCGAAAGCTTGGTTGGAGGTATGTTGTGCGGGTTGGGTTGGGGATTGCGGGTTGTTATGGGCCCAACTCGCAATCCGCCCCAAACACTTCAGGCCAAAGGTATAATGAGCCGCAAATTTAAAAATAATGCTGCAGATTATTTTTTCGGCTTAGGTTGAAGCGGGATGGATTAAGTTTGTGGATTATTCAAGTTTATGAACAGCCCTACATTGAAAATGTTTTTTTCTTTTTTTTCCAACTGTATGCAACGTGTGAGTATATAATGTACAACTAGTACGCAGTACTATTCTCCCAAAAGAAAAAAGTCAAAAGGAAAACGTCAAAAATTAATATTCTTACGTACTAGACAACGATAGGAATATATATTTGCAAAAGACCATAATGCCTTGTGACTCTTGTCTCTAAATTTCGTATATGAACCCAAAAAAAAAAAAAAAAAAAAAGGAAGTCAACTCCCTTCTCATTGGAAATAAATACCTGTGATACTTTTTTTCTTGGGAACTTATCAAATACTATTATACTGAGATATCTAATTGAAACTAATTACTGTGATACTTTTTTTTCGGAACTTATCAAATACTATAGTACTGAGAATACTAATTGAAACTAATTAGTGCAATATTATTTATCGACTACTAATTGAGAGTTATTTATCGACACACATTTTTTTTTTTAACAAAACTGAGATATATTAGGTGAAAAAAAAAAAGAATCCACTGAGGAAAAATACATCAAGTCAGTTCATAACCAGAGACCAACAATGACAAAAGAAAATGAAAAAAAAAAACTAGTAATATTTTCTGGGTAATACTTCAACCTAGAAAAGAAAAGTTATATATGTGTGTGTATCTCATACGTAAAGTCTATTGGCAGCAATTTAAAAAAAAAGTTATCAACAGAAAAAACAAAAGAATATATTTAAAGAAAAAAAGATAAAAATATTTAAACTAAAAATGAGCAACATTTGTTCCTACACGAACCCACTAAGCAAAATATAAATACTTGGAAAATATCCTTATTTTGACATACATAGATCATTCCTTAAGTAAGCAATATGTGTTCTTAGCCAAAAAAAAAAAAAAAGCAAGCAACATATGTGTGTTTTGAGTAAAGGATTTTTTTTTCTTTGCTGAAATAAGCAAAGCGACGGTTTTTTGTTTTTTTGTTTTTTTGTTTTTTTGGACTGGAATATGTAAGCAAATTTGGGGATAAAAATGAGGTGAGAGTGCATGTGAACGCGGAGTAGAAGTTAAAAGCCAAAGATGACACTCTTGTAAATATGCATGAAAATAATGACTTGTTATTAAGTGGATTTATTTAAAAAAGTTAATATAACACGTGTCAAGAGATTAAATTAATATCCGTAAAAGAGTGTATTTAATATTTTTCAACTATTTTTGTATATATATGTGTACTAATTAGTACTTCTCCAACGAAATGCAAAAGAAAAATGGGGGACAGACAAACCTTGAACTATGCACTTACAGAAAGTAACGCACATCCTTGAGATTGCTGTAGTTTGTGTAACAAATGACTATTTTTAAACCCCGTTCATTTTATGGATTCGAATTTAGAATTAGAATTTTGTTACAGTAAAAAACTTTTAGAATTAGTTACATTTAACTTTTTTACTACAGTAAAAAACTCTCACATAAAGTCACATCTCAATTCAAATTAAAAACTTGAATCAACGAACTAAACGGATCCTTAATTTTATAAAATTTTAATGGTTGAGAAAAGTGGAGATAGACGCTTCTGTTACCTTTTATGAAAGTTTGATGAGTAGCGAGACTGGTAAAGGGATAAATTACTTCCAATTTGGCCGCACTCCAAATTGTCGCTTTCATTATTTAAGGGTACTTGGGCTTCATCATCATTCTTTTCTTCACTTGGTAGACCTGAAATTATGAAAAAGTAACACTATAAAATGATCTTGAATTATAGGAAAAACAAGAAGAGAATATATGCTTTTATTGGTGAAAGTTTCGAAATTTCTTATTACAAAAGTAGACGAGAGCAGTTAATTTTCCCATAAGATAACCAGTCTTGAAAGCAGAAGGCATGTTGGCAAGCAAATGAAGACATGTCCATCCATTTATGTCCTTTATTTGTCCAAGTATTTCATCATTCCTTAGTAACCACAATGCTGTTTCTGCAGTGCATTTCATCAAAAAGCTAAGTCAATTAGCAAGCAAAGACACGTCAAAGAATAATTATCAATACATTTGACACGGTTTGGTTCATAGATTTACACAGAAAAATTTGAACATAAATTTAATTTTGTAAGAGAAAACATTGTAAAAAAAAATGTTTGAATAATAGTTTGAATTTATAAAACAAACACATAGTTTAATTTGTACTATTCAAAAGATAAAACTATTGTTTGGTTCATTTTTACGAGAGAAAATACTCGAGTTCAAATTTTTTATCGCACTGGGACTAAAACGAAAAGGTTTAGATTAGGGTTCAATCTATGAACCAAAGGGTCCAAAAGAGAATTAGAGAGAAGGATCAAAGTGTTGGCCATAGATGGCTATATGGAGAATGGACGCCTCATCATATCTGAGCCGCTGAACATGCATATCACCTTGAACCCTCCGAACTTCTGCAGCCAAATACTGCACCATCTTCGTCACAACGAACGCCGCGGCCCTGAACATTGGAGTTTCGCCGAGGATGTTTCGCATGTCGAGTTGCGCCGTGGAGCAGCGCAAGAGGACTTGAGCCGCTTCCATGTTGCCAATTACTCCAGCCTCATGAAAAGGGGTGTTGAGTTTGTCGTTCGGCCTCGCGAAGTGGTCGTTCGGGACAATCTGGAGCAGCTCTTCGAGCGGACTCTTGCCGCCGCTGTAGATGGCAATGTAGAGAGGGGTATCGTTGGTGAGAGTGAGAGGCAGAGCCGCAGCTTCTCTGTTCTTCTCGTAGAACCTCTTCATGCCTTCCCAATCCCCGTTCAGGGCTGCTCGGAACGGTTCTGTTACTAATCTTGGAGAACTAACAATTTCCGGGCATGATTTGTTTATAACGACTGACATGATTTGCTGATCTTTCTATGATGATGATGAACAGAGAGGAATTTCTTGCTTTATCTGACGAAAATGTTGCCGTTTGTTATTGGAAAAATTCATCATTCAGAGAATATAAAAAAGTAAATGTTCTACTTATCGTAAGATACATGGAAAAGTGATATGCTCTTTCGGACCATTGGAAATTAATGAGCTATGCTAGATTCGTAATTGAGCATCGGTTTTATGACATTGCCTATAGAAACTTTTTTTTTTTTTTCAATCTGTAGTTAAATGTAGCTTAATGATAACTTTGTAACACTGTTCTTTTCATCGTAAGGCTTTTTTCGGTAGGGCCTTCTTAATTTCTATTGGTAGAGTTAATTTGTGACTATAAATCACATCAAGTTAAAAAGTATACAGAATATATAATTTTTAATACACATCTAAGACTAAAATAAAAAAAAAAATTATCGATAGTTTATTTTCTCAATTTTAATAAAGAATGTAAGTAGTTCAAGAAGAAAGTTATTCTTTTTTGTTGGTTAATAAGAAAATTAATTTTTGGAGTCGTTTATCTTTCGTTGTCGTTTCCTTTGGTTTATTTGTTTTTCGTTTTTGTTATAGTAGCCTTTTGGTTGTATTTCCTACTTTGTTGTCGTACTCAATTATCTTGTCGATTTGTAATTTGGTCAGCGTTTTAAAAAATTGTCGTTTGCTCCTTTATTGTTTAGTTTTAATGTCGTTTATCCTCTCTATTCTAGATTTCTTTTTTGGTATTATTTACTGCGTGGGGGGCACAGTCGGAAC